>NC_092257.1:22480412-22490412 GCF_036320965.1 Panulirus ornatus | reverse complement strand
CTCTTCCTACACGTACACATGACTTACATCCTCAATAAAAACTTTTCACTGCTTCTAACAACTTGCCTCCCACACCATATATTCTTAATACCTTCCACAGAGCATCTCTATCAACTTTTATCATATGCCTTCTCCAGATCCATAAATGCTACATACAAATTCATTTGCTTTTCTAAGTATTTCTCACATACATTCTTCAAAGCAAACACCTGATCCACACATCCTCTACCACTTCTGAAACCGCACTGCTCTTCCCCAATCTTCACCCTCTCAATCAATACCCTCCCATATATAATTTCCCAGGAACACTCAACAAAATTATACCTGTGTAATTTGAGCACTCACTTTTATCCCCTTTGCCTTTGTACAACTGCACTATGCAAGCATTCCGCCAGTCGTCAGGTACCTCACCATGAGTTAAACATACATTAAATATCCTTTCCAACCAATCAACAATACAGTCACCCCCTTCTTAATAAATTCCACTGCAATATCATCCAAAGCCGCTGCCTTGCCGGCTTTCATCTTCCCAAAGCTTGTACTCCCTCTTGTCTTTTTACCAAATCATTCTCCCTAACCCTCTCACTTTGCACACCACCTCGACCAAAACACCCTATATCTGCCACTCTATCATCATACACATTCAACAAACCTTCAAAATACTCACTCCATCTCACATTATCATTACTTTATATATATATATATATATATATATATATATATATATATATATATATATATATATATATATATAAATATGTATATATTTTATCCATGGGGATAGGGGAGAAAGAATACTTCCCACGTATTCCCTGCGTGTCGTAGAAGGTGACTAAAAGGGAAGGGAGCGGCGGGGGGGGGGGGGGGGGGGGGGGGGGTTGGAAATCCTCTTTTTTTTAATTTTCCAAAAGAAGGGACAGAGAAGGGGGCCAGGTGAGGATATTCCCTCAAAGGTCCAGTCCTCTGTTCTTAACGCAACTTCGCTAGTGCGGGACATGGCGAATAGTATGAAAGATAGAAATTATATATATATATATATATATATATATATATATATATATATATATATATATATATATATATATATATATATATATATATGAGTATTCCTGGTAAATTATATGGGAGGGTATTGATTGAGAGGGTGAAGGCATGTACAGAGCATCAGATTGGGGAAGAGCAGTGTGGTTTCAGAAGTGGTAGAGGATGTGTGGATCAGGTGTTTGCTTTGAAGAATGTATGTGAGAAATACTTAGAAAAGCAAATGGATTTGTATGTAGCATTTATGGATCTGGAGAAGGCATATGATAGAGTTGATAGAGATGCTCTGTGGAAGGTATTAGGAATATATGGTGTGGGAGGCAAGTTGTTAGAAGCAGTGAAAAGTTTTATCGAGGATGTAAGGCATGTGTACGTGTAGGAAGAGAGGAAAGTGATTGGTTCTCAGTGAATGTAGGTTTGCGGCAGGGGTGTGTGATGTCTCCATGGTTGTTTAATTTGTTTATGGATGGGGTTGTTAGGGAGGTGAATGCAAGAGTTTTGGAAAGAGGGGCAAGTATGAAGTCTGTTGTGGATGAGAGAGCTTGGGAAGTGAGTCAGTTGTTTGCTGATGATACAGCGCTGGTGGCTGATTCATGTGAGAAACTACAGAAGCTGGTGACTGAGTTTGGTAAAGTGTGTGAAAGAAGAAAGTTAAGAGTAAATGTGAATAAGAGCAAGGTTATTAGGTACAGTAGGGTTGAGGGTCAAGTCAATTGAGAGGTAAGTTTGAATGGAGAAAAACTGGAGGAAGTAAAGTGTTTTAGATATCTGGGAGTGGATCTGGCAGCGGATGGAACCATGGAAGCGGAAGTGGATCATAGGGTGGGGGAGGGGGCGAAAATCCTGGGGGCCTTGAAGAATGTGTGGAAGTCGAGAACATTATCTCGGAAAGCAAAAATGGGTATGTTTGAAGGAATAGTGGTTCCAACAATGTTGTATGGTTGCGAGGCGTGGGCTATGGATAGAGTTGTGCACAGGATCGTGGATGTGCTGGAAATGAGATGTTTGAGGACAATGTGTGGTGTGAGGTGGTTTGATCGAGTAAGTAACGTTAGGGTAAGAGAGATGTGTGGAAATAAAAAGAGTGTGGTTGAGAGAGCAGAAGAGGGTGTTTTGAAATGGTTTGGGCACATGGAGAGAATGAGTGAGGAAAGATTGACCAAGAGGATATATGTGTCGGAGGTTGAGGGAACGAGGAGAAGTGGGAGACCAAATTGGAGGTGGAAAGATGGAGTGAAAAAGATTTTGTGTGATCGGGGCCTGAACATGCAGGAGGGTGAAAAGAGGGCAAGGAATAGAGTGAACTGGATCGATGTGGTATACCGGGGTTGACGTGCTGTCAGTGGATTGAATCAGGGCATGTGAAGCGTCTGGGGTAAACCATGGAAAGATGTGTAGGTATGTATATTTGCGTGTGTGGACGTGTATGTATATACATGTGTATGGGGATGGGTTGGGCCATTTCTTTCGTCTGTTTCCTTGCGCTACCTCGCAAACGCGGGAGACAGCGGCAAAAAAAAAAAAAAAAAAAAAAAAAAAAAAAAAAATATATATATATATATATATATATATATATATATATATATATATATATATATATATATATATATATATATATATAATTAACTTTCTAAAAGGGGAAACAGAAGGAGTCACGCGGGGAGTGCTCATCCTCGAAGACTCCTCTGGTTGGGGTGTCCAATTGTGTGTGGATGTAACCAAGATGAGAAAAAAGGAGAGATAGGTAGTATGTTTAAGGAAAGGAACCTGGATGTTTTTGCTCTGAGTGAAACGAAGCTCAAGAGTAAAAGGGAAGAGTGGTTTGGGAATGTCTTGTGAGTAAAGTCAGGGGTTAGTGAGAGGACAGGAGCAAGGGAAGGAGTAGCACTACTCCTAAAACACGAGTGGTGGGAGTATGTGATAGAGTGTAAGAAAGTAAACTCTAGATTGATATGGGTAAAACTGAAAGTGGATGGAGAGAGATGGGTGATTATTGGTGCATATGCACCTGGGCATGAAAAGAAAGATCATGAGAGGCAAGTGTTTTCAGAGCAGTTGAGTGAGTGTGTTAGTAGTTTTGATGCACGAGACCGGGTTATAGTGATGGGTGATTTGAATGCAAAGGTGGGTAATGTGGCAGTTGAGGGAAAAAATGGTGCACATGGGGTGTTCAGTGTTGTAAATGGAAATGGTGAAGAGCTTGTAGATTTATGTGCTGAAAAAGGACTGGTGATTAGGAATACCTGGTTTAAAAAGAGAGATATACGTAAGTATACGTATGTAAGCAGGAGAGATGGCCAGAGAGCGTTATTGGTTTACGTGTTAATTGATAGGCACGCGAAAGAGAGACTTTTGGATGTTAATGTGTTGAGAGGTGCAAGTGGAGGGATGTCTGGTCATTATCTTGTGGAGGCGAAGGTGAAGATGGGGTGAAGAGAGTGGTGAGAGTAAGTGAGCTTGGGAAGGAGACTTGTATGAGGAAGTACCAGGAGAGACTGAGTACAGAATGGAAAAATGTGAGAACAAAGGAAGTAAAGGGAGTGGGGGAGGAATAGGCTGTATTTAGGGAAGCAGTGATGGGTTGCGCAAAAGATGCTTGTGGCATGAGAAACGTGGGAGGTGGGTTGATTAGAAAGGGTAGTGAGTGGTGGTATGAAAAAGTAAGATTATTAGTGAAAGAGAAGAGAGAGGCATTTGGACGATTTTTGCATGGAAATAATGCAAATGACTGGGAGATGTATAAAATAAAGATGCAGGAGGTCAAGAGAAAGATGCAAGAGGTGAAAAAGAGGGCAAATGAGAGTTGGGGTGAGAGAGTATCATTAGATTTTAGGGAGAATAAAAAGTTTTGGAAGGAGGTAAATAAAGTGCGTAAGACGAGGGAATAAATGGGAACTTCAGTGAAGGGGGGCTAATCGGGAGGTAATAACAAGTAGTGGTGATGTTAGAAGGAGATGGAGTGAGTATTTTGAAGATTTGTTGAATGTGTTTGATGATAGAGTGGCAGATATAGGGTATTATGGTTGAAGTGATGTGCAAAGTGAGAGGGATGGGGAGAATGATTTCGTAAACGGAGAAGAGGTAGTAAAAGCTTTGCGGAAGATGAAAGCCGGCAAGGCAGCGGGTGTGGATGGTTTTGCCGTGGAATTTATTATAAAAGGGGTTACTGTATTGTTGACTGGTTAGTAAGGTTATTTACTGTATGTATGACTCATGATGTGGCCTGAGGATTGGCGGAATTCTTGCATAGTGCCATTGTACAAAGGCAAAGGGTTAAATGTGAGTGCTCAAATTACAGAGGTATAAGTTTGTTGAGTCTTCCTAGGAAATTATATGGGAGGGTATTAACTGAGAGGGTGAAGGCATGTACAGAGCATCAGATTGGGGAAGAGCAGTGTGGTTTGAGAAGTGGTAGAGGATGTGTGGATCAGTTGTTTGCTTTGAAGAATGTATGTGAGAAATACTTAGAAAAGCAAATGGATTTGTATGGATCTGGAGAAGGCATATGATAGAGTTGATAGAGATGCTCTGTGGAAGGTATTAAGAATATATGGTGTGGGAGGTAAGCTGTTAGAAGCAGTGAAAAGTTTTGATCGAGGATGTAAGGCATGTGTACGTGTAGGAAGAGAGAAAAATGATTGGTTCTCAGTGTACGTTGGCTTCCGGCAGGGGTAGGTGATGTCTCCATGGTTGTTTAATTTGTTTATGGATGGGGCTGTTAGGGAGGTGAATGCAAGAGTTTTGGAAAGAGGGGCAAGTATGCAGCCTTTTGTGGATGAGAGAGCTTGGGAAGTGAGTCATTTTTGTTCGCTGATGATACAGCGCTGGTGGCTGATTCGTGTGAGAAACTGCAGAAGCTGGTGACTGAGTTTGGTAAAGTGTGTGAAAGAAGAAAGCTGAGAGTAAATGTGAATAAGAGCAAGGTTATTAGGTGCAGTAGGGTTGAGGGACAAGTCAATTGGGAGGTAAGTTTGAATGGAGAAAAAACTGGAGGAAGTGAAGTGTTTTAGATATCTGGGAGTGGATTTGGCAGCGGATGGAACCATGGAAGCGGAAGTGAATCACAGGGTGGAGGAGGGGGCAAGAGTTCTGAGAGCGTTGAAGAATGTGTGGAAGTCGAGAACATTTATCTCGAAAATTAGAAATGGGTATGTTTGAAGGAATAGTGGTTCCAACAATGTTATATGGTTGCGAGGCGTGGGCTATGGATAGAGTTGTGCGGAGGAGGGTGGATGTGCTGGAAATGAGATGTTTGAGGACAATATGTGGTGTGAGGTGGTTTGATCGAGTATGTAATGGAAGGGTAAGAGAGGTGTGTGGTAATACATAGAGTGTGGTTGAGAGAGCAGAAGAGGGTGTTTTGAAATGGTTTGGTCACATGGAGAGAATGAGTGAGGAAAGATTGGCCAAGAGGATATATGTGTCAGAGGTGGAGGGAACGAGGAGAAGTGGGAGACCAAATTGGAGGTGGAAAGATGGAGTGAAAAAGATTTTGAGCGATCGGGGCCTGAACATGCAGGAGGGTGAAAGGCGTGCAAATAATAGAGTGAATTGGAACGATGTGGTATACCGGGGCCACCGTGCTGTGAATGGATTGAACCGGGCGTGTGAAGCGTCTGTGGTAAACCAAGAAGAGTTGCGTGGGCCCTGGATGTGGAAAGGGAGCTGTGGTTTCGGTGCATTATTACATGACAACTAGAGACTGAGTTTGAACGAATGTGGCAATTGTCGTCTTTTACTAGCGCTACGTCGCACACATGAGGGGGGGAGGGGGTTGTTATTTCATGTGTGGCGGTGTGGCGATGGGAATGAATAAAGGCAGACAGTATGAATTATGTAAATGTGTATGTATGTGTATATCTGTGTGTGTATATATATGTATACGTTGAGATGTATAGGTATATATATTTGCGTGTGTGGACGCGTATGTATATACATATGTATGTGGGTGGGTTGGGCCGTCCCTTCGTCTGTTTCCTTGCGCTACCTCGGTAACGCGGGAGACAGCGACAAAGTAAAGTATATATATATATATATATATATATATATATATATATATATATATATATATATATATATATATATATATATATATACATACATTAAATAACCTTACCAACCAGTCAACAATACAGTCACCCCCTTTCTTAATAAATTCCACTGCGATACCATCCAAACCTGCTGCCTTGCCGGCTTTCATCTTCCGCAAAGCTTTTACTACCTCTTCTCTGTTTACCAAATCATTTTCCCTAACCCTCTCACTTTGCACACCACCTCGACCAAAACACCCTATATCTGCCACTCTGTCATCAGACACATTCAACAAACCTTCAAAATACTCATTCCATCTCCTTCTCACATCACCGCTACTTGTTATCACCTCCCCATTTACGCCCTTCACTGAAGTTCCCATTTGCTCCCTTGTCTTACGCACCCTATTTACCTCCTTCCAGAACATCTTTTTATTCTCCCTAAAATTTACTGATAGTCTCTCACCCCAACTCTCATTTGCCCTTTTTTTCACCTCTTGCACCTTTCTCTTGACTCATGGTGAGGTGCCTGAGGATTGGCGGAATGCGTGCATAGTGCCATTGTACAAAGGCAAAGGGGATAAGAGTGAGTGCTCAAATTACAGAGGTATAAGTTTGTTGAGTATTCCTGGTAAATTATATGGGAGGGTATTGATTGAGAGGGTGAAGGCATGTACAGAGCATCAGATTGGGGAAGAGCAGTGCGGTTTCAGAAGTGGTAGAGGATGTGTGGATCAGGTGTTTGCTTTGAAGAATGTATGTGAGAAATACTTAGAAAAGCAAATGGATTTGTATGTAGCATTTATGGATCTGGAGAAGGCATATGATAGAGTTGATAGAGATGCTCTGTGGAAGGTATTAAGAATATATGGTGTGGGAGGCAAGTTGTTAGAAGCAGTGAAAAGTTTTTATCGAGGATGTAAGGCATGTGTACGTGTAGGAAGAGAGGAAAGTGATTGGTTCTCAGTGAATGTAGGTTTGCGCCAGGGGTGTGTGATGTCTCCATGGTTGTTTAATTTGTTTATGGATGGGGTTGTAAGGGAGGTAAATGCAAGAGTCCTGGAAAGAGGGGCAAGTATGAAGTCTGTTGTGGATGAGAGAGCTTGGGAAGTGAGTCAGTTGTTGTTCGCTGATGATACAGCGCTGGTGGGTGATTCATGTGAGAAACTGCAGAAGCTGGTGACTGAGTTTGGTAAAGTGTGTGGAAGAAGAAAGTTGAGAGTAAATGTGAATAAGAGCAAGGTTATTAGGTACAGTAGGGGTGAGGGTCAAGTCAATTGGGAGGTGAGTTTGAATGGAGAAAAACTGGAGGAAGTGAAGTGTTTTAGATATCTGGGAGTGGATCTGTCAGCGGATGGAACCATGGAAGCGGAAGTGGATCATAGGGTGGGGGAGGGGGCGAAAATTTTGGGAGCCTTGAAAAATGTGTGGAAGTCGAGAACATTATCTCGGAAAGCAAAAATGGGTATGTTTGAGGGAATAGTGGTTCCAACAATGTTGTATGGTTGCGAGGCGTGGGCTATGGATAGAGATGTGCGCAGGAGGATGGATGTGCTGGAAATGAGATGTTTGAGGACAATGTGTGGTGTGAGGTGGTTTGATCGAGTAAGTAACGTAAGGGTAAGAGAGATGTGTGGAAATAAAAAGAGCGTGGTTGAGAGAGCAGAAGAGGGTGTTTTGAAATGGTTTGGGCACATGGAGAGAATGAGTGAGGAGAGATTGACCAAGAGGATATATGTGTCGGAGGTGGAGGGAACGAGGAGAAGAGGGAGACCAAATTGGAGGTGGAAAGATGGAGTGAAAAAGATTTTGTGTGATCGGGGTCTGAACATGCAGGAGGGTGAAAGGAGGGCAAGAAATAGAGTGAATTGGAGTCATGTGGTATACAGGGGTTGACGTGCTGTCAGTGGATTGAAGCAAGGCATGTGAAGCGTCTGGGGTAAACCATGGAAAGCTGTGTAGGTATGTATATTTGCGTGTGTGGACGTGTGTATGTACATGTGTATGGGGGGGGGGGCCATTTCTTTCGTCTGTTTCCTTGCGCTACCTCGCAAACGCGGGAGACAGCGACAAAGTATAAAAAAAAAAAAAAAAAAATATATATATATATATATATATATATATATATATATATATATATATATATATATATATATATATATATGGGTTGGGCCATTTCTTTCGTCTGTTTCCTTGCGCTACCTCGCAAACGCGGGAGACAGCGACAAAGTATAATAAAAAATATATATATATATATATATATATATATATATATATATATATATATATATATATATATATATATATATATATATATATTTTTTTTTTTTTTTTTTTTTTTTTTTTTTTCATGCTATACGCCAATTCCCGCAGTAGCGAGGTAGCGATAAGAACAGAGGACTGAGCCTTTGAGGGAAATCTTCACTTGGCTCCCTTCTCTGTTCCTTCTTCTGGAAAATTATAAACCAGAGGGGAGGATTTCCAGCCCCCCGCTCCCTCTCTTTTTAGTCGCCTTGTACGATAATCTGGGATAATCTCGGATAATTTGTAAAATTTGTAAAAATGGTGAGGTGCCTGAGGATTGGCGGAATGCGTGCATAGTGCCATTGTACAAAGGCAAAGGGGATAAGAGTGAGTGCTCAAATTACAGAGGTATAAGTTTGTTGAGTATTCCTGGTAAATTATATGGGAGGGTATTGATTGAGAGGGTGAAGGCATGTACAGAGCATCAGATTGGGGAAGAGCAGTGCGGTTTCAGAAGTGGTAGAGGATGTGTGGATCAGGTGTTTGCTTTGAAGAATGTATGTGAGAAATACTTAGAAAAGCAAATGGATTTGTATGTAGCATTTATGGATCTGGAGAAGGCATATGATAGAGTTGATAGAGATGCTCTGTGGAAGGTATTAAGAATATATGGTGTGGGAGGCAAGTTGTTAGAAGCAGTGAAAAGTTTTTATCGAGGATGTAAGGCATGTGTACGTGTAGGAAGAGAGGAAAGTGATTGGTTCTCAGTGAATGTAGGTTTGCGGCAGGGGTGTGTGATGTCTCCATGGTTGTTTAATTTGTTTATGGATGGGGTTGTTAGGGAGGTAAATGCAAGAGTTTTGGAAAGAGGGGAAATATGAAGTCTGTTGGGGATGAGAGAGCTTGGGAAGTGAGTCAGTTGTTGTTCGCTGATGATACAGCGCTGGTGGCTGATTCATGTGAGAAACTGCAGAAGCTGGTGACTGAGTTTGGTAAAGTGTGTGGAAGAAGAAAGTTAAGAGTAAATGTGAATAAGAGCAAGGTTATTAGGTACAGTAGGGGTGAGGGTCAAGTCAATTGGGAGGTGAGTTTGAATGGAGAAAAACTGGAGGAAGTGAAGTGTTTTAGATATCTGGGAGTGGATCTGTCAGCGGATGGAACCATGGAAGCGGAAGTGGATCATAGGGTGGGGGAGGGGGCGAAAATTTTGGGAGCCTTGAAAAATGTGTGGAAGTCGAGAACATTATCTCGGAAAGCAAAAATGGGTATGTTTGAAGGAATAGTGGTTCCAACAATGTTGTATGGTTGCGAGGCGTGGGCTATGGATAGAGATGTGCGCAGGAGGATGGATGTGCTGGAAATGAGATGTTTGAGGACAATGTGTGGTGTGAGGTGGTTTGATCGAGTAAGTAACGTAAGGGTAAGAGAGATGTGTGGAAATAAAAAGAGCGTGGTTGAGAGAGCAGAAGAGGGTGTTTTGAAATGGTTTGGGCACATGGAGAGAATGAGTGAGGAAAGATTGACCAAGAGGATATATGTGTCGGAGGTGGAGGGAACGAGGAGAAGAGGGAGACCAAATTGGAGGTGGAAAGATGGAGTGAAAACGATTTTGTGTGATCGGGGCCTGAACATGCAGGAGGGTGAAAGGAGGGCAAGGAATAGAGTGAATTGGAGCGATGTGGTAT